>NW_028191123.1:422500-435443 GCF_048542155.1 Nylanderia fulva
ATTATATATTATAAATTTACACACACAAACACACACATATTTTTTATGAATAAATATTTTTATATATTATATTGTGTAATTATTTTAGGATTAAACCTTCTCCTCTTGTTTCCTTTTAAATTATAAGTATATCTTATATTAAGTAAATAAATAAAGAAAATATTAAAATATATATATATATATTAAAGCATATTAGCATATATATTTTTTTTTAACTAAGAGTTTTAACAAGGCTCTGTAATATAAATATAAATTTAAAGATATAAGACAGGCAGTAAGAGCCAACTCGCGGATGACAGTGCGTTATCTTAACGAAACTAAATTTTTCGTTAGGATTAAGTATCTGTGCACAAGGCACCAAATTTTACTTGGTCACGGCAAAGATTTAAAATATGAAATAATCTCATATTTGAGATTTAATTTCAATAACCCTTTCACTCCCCTACGGAAATAAGTAAATGCAAGAGAAAAATATAGATCCGAATGTCGCTGAATCGGGAATCGAACCCGAGACCTTTCGCTTGCCGGGCGACTGCTCTTCCAACTGAGCTATTCAGATCCTTTCGATTCTATACTTTTCTCTGCTATATGTAATAATGTTGATAAACAAACTCGTTTAAGCCCACGTGTATAAACTAAGAGTTTTAACAAGGCTCTGTAATATAAATATAAATTTAAAGATATAAGACAGGCAGTAAGAGCCAATTCGCGGATGACAGTATCCTAGAATCGAAAGGATCTGAATAGCTCAGTTGGAAGAGCAGTCGCCCGGCAAGCGAAAGGTCTCGGGTTCGATTCCCGATTCAGCGACTTTCGGATTTATATTTTTCTCTTGCATTTACTTATTTCCGTAGGGGGGTGAAAGGGTTATTGAAATTAAATCTCAAATATGAGATTATTTCATATTTTAAATCTTGGCCGTGACCAAGTAAAATTTGGTGCCTTGTGCACAGATACTTAATCCTAACGAAAAATTTAGTTTCGTTAGGATAACGCACTGTCATCCGCGAGTTGGCTCTTACTGCCTGTCTTATACCTTTAAATTTATATTTATATTACAGAGTCTTGTTAAAACTCTTAGTTTATACACGCGGGCTTAAACGCGTTTGTTTATCAACATTATTACATATAGCAGAGAAAAGTATAGAATCGAAAGGATCTGAATAGCTCAGTTGGAAGAGCAGTCGCCCGGCAAGCGAAAGGTCTCGGGTTCGATTCCCGATTCAGCGACTTTCGGATCTATATTTTTCTCTTGCATTTACTTATTTCCGTAGGGGGGTGAAAGGGTTATTGAAATTAAATCTCAAATATGAGATTATTTCATATTTTAAATCTTGGCCGTGACCAAGTAAAATTTGGTGCCTTGTGCACAGATACTTAATCCTAACGAAAAATTTAGTTTTGTTAGGATAACGCACTGTCATCCGCGAGTTGGCTCTTACTGCCTGTCTTATATCTTTAAATTTTTTTTTAATATATGTATATATATTTTTAAAATATTTTCTTTATTCATTTTAGCATATATATCTACTCATATGTATATACAGGGTGTCCGGTAACTAACGGACCAATGATTAAGGGCGGATTCTCTGGCCAATTTGGAGACGATTTTTCCTTAGCAAAAATGTTGAGAAGTCAATAATTTTCGAGTTATAAGCAATTGAAAAAAATGGGTTTTTTGAAAACTAAACGTTTTGGAGTTAAAAGTCTAACGTAATTACATTCTTCAGTTAATTTCAGGTAGAGTTTATTATAATAAAATTTTAATTTGAGGCTTAGTTATAAAAAGATACATAATGACAAATATTGGAAAGTTGTAAAAAATGATGACCTTTTTCGACATTTTCGCTGAGGAAAAATCGTTCCCAAATTGACCAAAGAATCCATTTGTAATCGTTGGTCCGTTAGTTACCGGACACCATGTATATATTAAAGCAGAATTAGCATCATTTTTCTCTCGCCTCGCGTCATCTTGTCGGTGCGCTATTTCTCTCTTTGCGCTCTCTCGCGTACGCCGCGTTACTTATTGTGCTTCACATTCTTTCTCTCTCGCTGTGCTCTTTCGCTATGCTCTCTTCGCATCATCTCTCGCGTGCGCCGCGTTACTTATCGCGCTATCTCTTTCTCTCTTCACATTCTTCATCTCTCGTTGTGCTCTCTCGCTATACTCTCTTCACGTCATCTCTTGCGTCCCCCTCGCCTGCAGACTCCTCGCCTGCAGACTCCTCGCCTGCAGACTCCTCGCTGACGCTTTCCCCTCCCTGCGGACTTCTCTAGAACCCTTGCGCGGACCCTTCGCAGGCGAACTCCTCGCGGACCCTAACGCGAACCCCCGCGGACCACTCGCCAGCGCGATATATCGCGAATACCCTCCCAGCGTGACGTCATTTCCTCGCGCCATGTGACGTTATTCCTCTTCCCCGCGTGACATTATTTCCCCGTCCCATGTGACGTCATTCCCCCTCCCCGCGTGACGTCATTTCCTCGCGCTCCGGTTCCCCTTGCCCCGCACCCCCTTTAGAGCCCCTGCGTTAGAAACGGCTCTATAACACTACTAATAAAATAATTTAATTATTTTTATTAACTATTTTTATTAATTATTATCAGTAATTTTATTTAGCTGCTGGATTTGTCATATTATCGTCAGCGGAAGTTTCAGCATATGTCATTTTTTTCTTGTACATGTAAAATTTATATATATATATATATATATATATATATATAATTATATATATATATACATATATAATTTTATAATAGTAGAGAGACAGTGTGCGTGTGTGTGTGGGTGTATGTGTTTCCTCGCAAAATTATCGACTACTCGTCATCCTCGGTAGTTTCATTTCCATTCTCGTACAGACACATAGGTTTCTTGTGCATTCTTCTCTTCTTTCAGAAAGAGCCGTCCAAGTCGAATATTAGTGATACATTATATATTTTTTTAAAACTAGTGAAATAATTAACAATTAACCGCATAATCGTTTACATTCACAGAGCTAAAATAAAATCAGTTCAATATTTCGAAATTGTTGGGAAACACAAAAAGAAAAAGATAATTTGGTCTTATTATTATGTGTGTATATATGTGATACTTAATATTATATTTTATACAATTAATATAAAAGCTAAAATTAATATAGACTTTATTAATTATTGAAAATTAAAACCTGAGAAATTATATGAATATTAACAAGATTGACTAATTTCATAAACTAATTATTTTATATATATTTTTTTGTGAAATAATGTATGAAAAGAATGTCGCGTTTTTGTGTTGCGGAATTCTTCTCTTCATCACTACGTCGTCGAAATCTCAGCAAAATTATACCAACCATGAAGTGGAAGGTCATAATTTAAAAGTACGATACAAGGTAGATATGGATTATATAACAAATAATGGCGAGGAGATAAAAACACTGCGATATGATTTGTATGAAACGCTTGCCAACAACACGCAGTGCAACGAGATAAAAATGAAAATTCCACTAAGGGAAATTAAAAATTTCACTAAGGATAGTAATGAAAGTAACATCGTCCCATACAAAATGTGTCATAATATTACTTGCATTCTGCTCTGCTGTCCTCTTGGTTATAGCATGAGGTGGAATGACAGCAAATGCATTCCAAAGGAAATTAAATACGTTTTTCCGAATGTGTACGAATACACAAACGATTCAATTCAGAAAGAAAGTAAAAGAGTGGACGAGTTCTTTCAGCTATATACGATCCGTGCTTGAAAACGCAACGTTTCGTAGTAAATGATGGTTATCAGTACGATTATAAGATTTTAGCCAATGGTTCTATTTATTTATCTCGTTATAAAACATTATTTAATTCATCATATTGTCTCGCTGTCTTCTGGGAAAGGGGGAATAAATTTGAAGTGACTTACTGTTTAGAAACTTATAATCAAGAGACACGGTAGTGTCTCGCGACCAGTTAAGGGCGTAGCGGAGACACCGTGTATCTTAACGCGAGTCGGACATTTGAGTCTTTATAATATTTCGAATCCTCAATAATGGCTGAAGCAATCGAGTTTATACTAGACTTAATCGATAGATTGAGTTCGAATTATATAATAAAAGTGTCTTTATTTCTGCTCTACGTGATTTGTAAGCAGAGATATATAAATGCAAAGTCGAAATATGAAAAATTTCTATTAAGAAACGTCCCCGTCATCATTATTATTATCATCATCATTATCATCATCGACCACGCATACATAGTAGTATCGTGCTACACGTATTCACACGTATACAACACATGCGCACACATATATCACACGTACACAACACATGCAAGATGCATGTAGTGGTAATTTTGTCCATCTCGCACGTTTTACAACAGATGGCGATAGTGGCGCTCCGCCATATCGGCAGCGTGCGGGGTTATGTTGGCTAACTCTCTCTCTCTCTCTCTCTCTCTCTCTCTCTCTCTTTCTCACACACACACGCACACACACACACACTCTCTCATTCTCACTCACTCACTCACTGTTCGTCTTGTGTACTTATTTAGTACATTCATGATCGGCAGCGTGCGGGGTTATGTTGGCTAACTCTCTCTAGCTCTCTCTCTCTCTCTCTCTCTCCTCTCTCTCCTCCTCTCTCCCCCTTTCTCAACACACACTCTCTCATTCTCACTCACTCACTCACTGTTCGTCTTGTGTACTTATTTAGTACATTCATGATTAAACATCTATATGCATTAATGTGAAATTTACTTACAATTAGTTTACTTGAAATATTCAATCTCTAAAGTGTTTATCTTATAAGATAGACAAAAAAAATCTGAGTAAATAATAAGAAAAAAAACAAAAGGATTATTATTGTCATAATTTTTTATCAATTAAGTACTCTCAACTATCCAATAATTAAATAAATACGTACAAATGTGCGCGCGTGTACACACATACACATATTGATATTAAAGAGATTGAAGGAGAGGAAGGAGAAGATAAAATTTAAATATTCACATATATTTTCAAATATTATATATGAATTTATAGTTTACATATCTAATTAATAATGAATTTCTAATTATATTAAACATATCAAAATAAAGACATACATGTATTTATCAAATGAATAAAATTATTGAATACAGACTTAAAAAATTTATTCATAGACTTAAAAAATTAATTAATTAAACATATTCCAAATTTAGAAAAAATAAACTTTATTATATATGCAACAGCTTTTTAAACTAAATTTTTAAATTCTATTTTATATTAGACAATTATCTCAATCAACATCTACGTCCACATTAGCTGCACTGCAGACTATCTCTACAGCCACATTATCTGCTCCGCGGATATAGCGTTATGCCCAATACGATACATTACATGTACTTACTTACTTGCCTTTACTGTACCAACTCTTGTTCTTTCCACGTAATCATGTTTTTACAGTTATCGTTTGCTGTATATCTTCCAGGCAAACTTTATTTCGTGTGAAGTGTATTTAATTAATTAAATCTCTGCGAAAGATTGAGAAGATGAAGGGATAATTCAAACTATGAAGACATGGTTACATGGAAAAGACAAGAGTTGATACAATAATAAAGACATACATGTATTTGTATCCTGCTGGCATAAGGTTATAGAAGTTGATTGAGATTGAAAAATAATAATGAAAATAATAAAAAAAATAAGACACATGTATTTGTATCGTGCTGGCCATAAAGTTTATAAAAGTTGATTGAGATTGAAAAATAATAATAAAAATAATAATTAAAAAAAAGGAAATATTCAATCAATCATTTAAAAGCATATTGAAATCTGTAGAATAAACAGTTTTTGCAAAAAAATGTGGAGCATTTGAGCTCTAGTAAGTCTAAAAATAAATGTAAACATCAATTAATAATAACTGATGTTATATATATATTATATATATAAACCAATTTGTTGCAATATTCACTATAAAAGGTTGTAAGGGTAAGATGGCTAAAAGTGAATAATTTAAAAGATAGTTAACATAATTTTACATAAACTGAAATATTTCATAAAATAAAATATTGTAATATTTCGAAGTTTATGTAAGATTATGTAAAAATTATACCTTTACAACTTTTTATAGTAAATATTGCGAGTTAAATCGATTTATATGAGAAAAATTAAGGTAATTCTATTTTGAAAATATAAGTGACCTTTAAATAACCTTGAAAATCGCCGTTTAGGAAAAAGTCTGTGTCAACTTTTTCTTTTTCGAATCCTGCAACTTTTATCTAAATTTAATAGAAAATGTATAAAAATGCTCGACATTAGTACACACACACACACACACACACACACATATGGGTAAATTTATATAAATAGGGTGCTTTAGGAGGAATGATCAGGATTCTAGGATATGATTGTACACATCATTTTAAGCAAAGAAGTTTAGATAAACATGTTTAATAATTGTTCTATTCCGGTCATAAAAATATACAAAAATGAATGATATAATCTCTAAAAACTCACCTTTAAAAAAAGGTAAAAAAGGCGACCAGTTAAGGGCACGCCATTAACAAAAATTATCCATTGCAAACCCATGTAGAATCCTATCCTATTGCAAACCCATGTAGAATCCTATGAAAAATTAATCATTGCAAACCCATGTAGAATCCTAGGCAAAATTAACCATTGCAAACCCATGTAGAATCGTACCCATTGCAAACCTATGTAGAATCCTATGAAAAATTAACCATTGCAAACTCATGTAGAATTCCTATGAAAATTAACCATTGCAAACCCATGTAGAATTGTATTAAAAATTATCCATTGCAAACTTATGTAGAATCCTACATTGCAAACCCATGTACAATAGATTTGTGTGAAAAATTATCGATTATAAACCCATGTACAATCGTAACAAAAGTAATGAAATAAAAAAAAAAATTGCGCCAAGTGAAAGTAGAAACTTGTACCAGGGAAAAATTAAAGTTGCAGACATATATAGAGTCGTATAATGAATCAGTAAAAATTTAAATTTGCAAATGTAGAATCGTACCATAAAAAAACTTATCTTTTAAAAAAAAATATAAACAAGATGCCAAGTCCATGCGCCATGTGAAAAAGAAATAAAAAAATTTTAGTTAAAAAAACTGGGCGCGCTGCTAAGTTTCAAAATTACAATGCACCTTAAAGTAACTAATTAATTTAAACACAAAACATATTTTAACTGTAATGAGTTTAAAAGTAACAATTTAATTTCAATATTGTTAGAATATTATTTAGCAGCGCTCCCAGTTTTTTTAACTAAAATTTTTTTATTTCTTTTTCACATGGCGCATGGACTTGGCATCTTGTTTATCTTTTTTTTTAAAAGATAAGTTTTTTTATGGTACGATTCTACATTTGCAAATTTAAATTTTTACTGATTTATTATACGACTCTATATATGTCTGCAACTTTAATTTTCCACTGGTACAAGTTTCTACTTTCACTTGGCGCAATTTTTTTTTTATTTCATTACTTTTGTTACGATTGTACATGGGTTTATAATCGATAATTTTTCATACAATTCTATTGTACATGGGTTTGCAATGTAGGATTCTACATAAGTTTGCAATGGATAATTTTTAATACAATTCTACATGGGTTTGCAATGGTTAATTTTTCATAGGATTCTACATGAGTTTGCAATGGTTAATTTTTCATAGGATTCTACATAGGTTTGCAATGGTGAAGTTTACAGGAACTCGATGAAATATATACCTGTTGTGCGCTCGAGATATCTTTCATTAAAGATATATGCAAGCTTGGAATTAGTGTGTATATTATTTTTGGTGCCGATATTTCTAGTGTATTCCATATTGCCTGAACTGCGAAATGTACACGGCTTTATGTTGCGCAATTACAGCTTTGCTTCATCTGTCGCAATTATATTAAAGGCTATAAAACTTATACATTACAGAGCGAAAATGTCACATTTCGTCTGTATTACACTTGGTACAGTATATATAAATATAAATATAGTACAGTTTATATAAATATATACAATAAATTAAGTAAATATTAAATATGTACAATCAGTGCAGCGTACATGTGTCAAATATAATATATATATATATATATATATATATATATATTTATTCGCATATTAGTTTATTTTTTTATTAATTTGAATGTATAACGCTTGTTAAACTAATAACTATTTATTAATGCTATTTAATCTAATATCGGTATTATCAGTGTTTATATTAATAATTAAATTTTGTGATATAAATATTGTTATAAATTTTTAGTGCAGGATGTAGTAAATCTGTTTATAAATAAAAAATAAGAAACATGGAACTTTAAAATTTTTCCATTTTAATGCGCCGTGTGATGCTATTAATTATTATTATAGCTCAAAATGTTATTAATTAAATTATAATTTTTATTTTTATTCATTTTTCAGCTTTCTTTGAATATTTTTGTCTTATGTCGATGTACTTCTGGCTAATTACCATGAGTTTTAATGTATGGTGGACATTCAGGTAAACTGCCAAGTATTTTATATTGTACATTATATTTGACTTTTAACCTCACTTTTGACTCTCACTTTAATTTGTTTTTACAAATTTAGTATGCATTAGAGTGCTTTAGTATTAAACAAAATAAAAAGTTTTTTAAGATAACGTAAATTTTTTGAAATTGAAAATAGCATGTTATATAATAAACATTCCCAGACAGCACACAATATTTATGATAAAGATTCATAAATATTTATAATTATATATTTTTTCAAATATTATGTAAATATTTTGAAAATGTTTTATAAAAATCTTTATTTAACATATTATTAAAACATAGATTAAATATTTTATATAATATTTATAGTATGTAAAGATAAATATTTATAGTAATTATTTTGTAAGTATTTTTAACTAAATTGTTAGTTCTTTTATTTACCGCTATGTGACGTTTCTTTCTCATATTTGATTTTCGTCGTGAGAATTATATAAGAGTAGCAAAAACGGAAATTAATAAAATTAAAAATGTCATAAAATTATTTCTATATTTGAACTACATTCTATAACAGAATGTCTTTTAACAAATAAATTTACGTATATATCGATGTGTACGTAAATTTATTTGTTAAACTACTCTGTTGCCTAAGTATATATTCAGTGTGTATATTATAATTTTATATTCTATTTTAAAATAAATGTCTAATAAGTTACTTATAAACATTTTTTACACATTTTTAACTTTTTATAAATGGCTAATAGAGTTTAAAAAACACAAAAACATCAATCGACCAAATTTTAGATTAGACTATATCAACCGATAGTTTTGATTAAAAATTCGTTGATTGTCTTTTAACTCATGATTTCTTATTGAATATTTATTAAAGAAAATATCAATTTTAGAAAATCTGTATCATAATGATTTAATAAATATATTTATAATATTTACCATAATATTTATCGTAAATATTTTATGATATTTATAGTTTTATAAAAATATTTATAAAATATTTATGATAAATATTTATAAAATTTTAAAATAATTATTATAAATAATCTATAAATATTTTATAAATATTCTGTGCTGTCTGAGTTATATTCCTAGTGAAAATAATTTTACAATTTTTCACGCGAAATTATGTGAAAATTATGATTTTTTTATTATATAATTACAAGTTTTTGAATTTTATTTCAACGTGATTTTTTTCGTCAAGTCTACGCAATTTGGGCCATATTTGTAGTTTTTCTATAAAACATAAAAAGTTATGATTTTCTACAACAATATTACATAATTTAGTTGTAAAAAATTACATATATATTAGAAGAATGTATTGATGTAAAAATTCGTTATGCAGTACCTTCTTAAGTAGCAAAGAAATATTTAAAAAATTTTTGAAATTTATTTGTCAAAGATATTTTAACAAACCTTAAAATAATTGGTTAAGTCCTAGTTGTCTTGGGTTGTAGTCTTTATATATATGTATATATATTTTGCAAGAGATTTTTTATCTACGGGAAAGTATTCCGTTATTACGCCCAGTGCCGGATTAATCTAATATGCGGCCCTAGGCAAATTTTGGTGGGGGCCTATGTAAGGCAAGGATTTTTTGAAATTTAATTAAACATATGAGCACTAAAAAGGAACTGTAATTAATATAATACAAAATAATTTTTTTTGTTATAAATAAATTTTCTTCAATGGTTGGTGAGGGGCCTTTTTGTGGTGGAAGCCTATAAGCAGTGCCTAGTTTGCCTATTGGTTAATCCGGCCCTGATAACGCCCCCTATTGGTGTGAATGTATATTAAGGGCAGTGCCAAATAAGGCCAAATTGGTTAAGTCTTTTTTTATTAATTAAAAAAACGTTTATTTTAATATTAATATAATGTAAATTTTATTTAAAATATTTAATAATACATTATTAACATTAAAATAAACGTTTTTTATTAAATAAAAAGGGACTTAATCAATTATTTTAACGTTTTTAAAATATCTTAGAAAATGAGTTTCAAACATTTTTTTAAACATTTCTTTGCTACTTGACTTATTATATTATGATAATTCTTTTAATGTTGTTTTTTCTATGTTGTAAAAAGTTGTAGGGGTAGTAAAGGAATATTATTACAGTAGAAACATTAATACAGTCATCATACTTCTGCATAAAAAATATCTACAAAGTCCACGCATAGATGATGTTACGATACGGAAAGCATTTGAACATTTTTCGTATGCGAGCAGTGACTTCTATCTTTTTAGATATTTTCCATGCAGAAGTATGATGACTATGATTCATATTCCCTCACTCGCCTTAAATAGTTATATATTTGGTCTTAGAAATGTTTGTGAAAAGTTGTAGAATAATGTGAATATGGTTATGAATTTTGATAATTACAATTTCTACAACTTACTATTACAATACTTTTAAAAATATTTGCAAAAACTTTGTAAAAATTTACAACTCACAACAATATTATTACAACGTATCATGAATTTCTCCAATTTTCTAAAATTGGTAAAGTTATGATTTATTGTTAAAAATTATTTTTAGTAGAAATGCATAAATTATTGTAAAATTATTTCTATCGGATATTTGTAATTTTTCATAAATTTACTTAGAAAGTTATGATTTTCTACAACTACATTACGTTTAATAATATATTGTGAAAATTTGTAATTTAAAAAAAAATTCTAAAATATATTAAAAATGTTCATAAAAAATTGTTGAAACTCCTGAAAATTTGTCAATATTTTTTACAACTGACAATGAATATAACTTATTATTACAACTTATCATGAATTTTTACAATTTTCATGAATTTGTAAAAGTTGCGATTTGTTGTTCAAAATTTTAATTTTTCATAGAAGTATGTAAATTATTGTCAAATTATGTTTACCAGGGATATTGAGTATATGTATAAAGTATTCATAAAATATGACAATGCAGTCTAATTCGCAATAATGACGCAAACTTTTCTTGAATGTTCTTTTACATTATACAAGTTTGAAAATTATATCGCGTTGATTTTTTCATGTAATAATAAAGCACGATAATTTTTTAACATAACCCATACAGCACAAAATATTTTTAAAATCTTTTAAAAATATTTCTTAAAAAATAAAATAATTCTCAAAAATATTTTTAAAATATCTTTATAATATGTCCGCTTTTTCATGTTCAAAAAATATTTCTGAATATAGATTTAAACTAATATTTCAAAAATATGTATCAAATATTTAAGAAAATATCTGAGCGATAAAGAAGAATCTTTTTAAAAATATTTTTAAAAGTTTTTAAAAATATTTTAAAAAATGTTATTACAAAAAATTTTTAAATATTTCTAAAACCATTTTAAAATGTTTTTATGCAATATTTTATAGAAATATTTAGAAATATTTTTTGAAAACATTTATATATTTATTTTGTGCTGTATAGGAATATTTTTAGAGGCCCAAAATAGATTTTTGGCCTCTAAAAACTAAATAAAAATTTAAATAACCTTTATCTGTAGAATAACTAAGTAAATATATAATTGTTCTTAAATATTATACGATATATTATATTTCTCACCATAATTAAGTGTCACGTGTCGTTTTTTTGTAAATATACTTTTATTAGCGTTTTGATCAAAGCCAAATATTAATTTAACATATTATATTATTAATTTAACATATTAAATTGAGATTTTTGTATCTATACTTATTTAATTAAATATGATATGTAAATTGCAGAGGATTCTCTTCATTACAAAGAAACGTCCGACAATCAGGAAAAAAGAAGTTGGTGTATTATGCAATTTTTGCGTACGGATGTCCATTTATACTTGCTATTTTTTGTGTCATCGTCGTGCATTTGATTTCTGAGTATATACCAATAAATTTGAGATCAGAATTTAAAATAGGAAATTGCTGGTTTTCTACTTTACGTACGCATTCCAGATAACTCTATTAATATTATCTGGAAAAATTTTATGACATATCATATGTACTTACAGATACAGAACCGTTTATATTGTATTATTATTGGATCAAATCTGCTTGTGTCGTTAGTAGTGTTTGCTTATGCATTTTTACGGCACGGAACATCAAACGCTACGAAAAGGATACAGACTTTCGTCTAACAGATTCGGAAAGTAAGCGGTATAATGACAATAAGAAATGGTGTGTATTCTGACATTTAGCATCACTCATGTGACAATCTTTTATTATGTTAAAGAGATTTATGCAGATACATTTTTATCGATATCTCGCGACAACATTACAAACTCGCTTAATTCGTACTTCAGATGATTGTCAGGGATGATTATTTGAAAGCAATCAATTTTCACAGTTCTTATTTTTTTTTCTTTTCTTCTCTCTGTCCTGTAAGCACATAATCTATCATCTATCTACAAGAAAAACATTTATAACTGAAGAAGAATAACATTTATAACTGTAAATTGAATCTTCTCTTTTCGTGAATTGTAATTCTCGAAATGTCACAAATAGTGAGAATAAAGTTACCGATATAC